>NC_059194.1:4615515-4645515 GCF_020615455.1 Coregonus clupeaformis
AAGAGACTTAAGTGCCATTTGGGATGCAAGCAGTGAAAAGGAGTCCGATTGGAAACTGGAGGACTGTCCCACATTAAAATACTCAGACAATCATAAATATGATAGGTATTTAAAATGACTCTGTGTGGGTGTGGGTGGATGGGTGGGTGGGTGGTTGGGTGGAGGATTGGGTGGGTGGGTGGGTGGTTGGGTGGGTGTGGGTGGGTGGTGGTTGGGGTACTGTGTCATTGCTGTTGGTTTATGTCTGTGAGCAACCATTTTGTGAAGTAGTAATTTGTATTTCTAAGATATCAACTGTTTATGTAAATGCAGTGGTTAACTGTTCTTTCTTTTCTACCATCAGAAGTACAGTATTGTTTGTCACTGTTTTTGGTCATCTTGTGAACTCGGTCAGCTGAATCTCTGTGAAAGCACTGTATTTCTGAAATCTCTGTGGCGGTAACAGTTTTACAGTATGCTCTGGTTGAGGTGTTCCCCTCATTCAACCGTAGGTGTAGTCTGGTAGTTGTGCCATTTTAGCCTAGTAGGCAGGTGTTACTACAATATACTACAGTCATGTCTGCAAAAACACTACAGTAAATACTACAGTGAAGTTCAAAAACACTGCAGTGAATATTATAGTATATGTATATAGTAATACTACAGTATTTAGACCATAGTATAATACAGTATTTTTTTATATGGGATAAAACAAATGTTTGTGGATCAAACATTCCCTATTCAAACCAAGGCTGCATCCCAACTGGTACCCTATTCCCCATAGTGCACTACTTTTTACACTAGGGCCCACAGGGCTTTGGTCAAAAGTGAATGTACTATGTAGGGAATGCTCAATTAATTTATGCTTATCACATTCTCAGAAACACATCTACTTTACCAGATCCAGGGCTCCCTTGAAAAGAGAGATTCCTATCTCATTGGGACTCACCTGGGTAAATAAAGGACATTAAATATTGTGAAAACAAAACTCCTCTGAAGTTTTACAGTTATGTCCATTCTGCTCATTACTATAGGAGGGGCCCTGCACCCTGGCTCCAACCCCAGCCCCAGCCCCAGCCCCATCCCCTGGCTCCAACCCTTAGCCCCCAGTCGCTGGCTCCAGCCCTAGCCCCTAGCCCCATCCCCTGGCCCTAGCCCCTATCCCCAAGCTCCACCCCTGGCCCTAGCCCCTAGCCCCTAGCCCCATCCCCTGGCCCTAGCCCCTAGCCCCTAGCCCCATCCCCTGGCCCTAGCCCCTATCCCCAAGCTTCAGCCCCTGGTGTCCTCTGTTACCACAGGACCAATTAGCACTTAGATGCGACACGCTAATCCTTTTTGGAATGCCTTTGCTCAACTGCACTTTAAACAATTCCCTCAAATCAGCCCCATGCTGAGTTAAATGTACTAATGTTTTGTGTGTGTGTCATAGTTAATTTAAAACTGTAATATCTCATCATACTTTCTCGTGCAAGTTGTTCTCTCTCTATTATCATAGTTTATAATCCAATCATGGTGCGTGAATAGTCAGTGTTTTCAGTAAGGAGCTGAGAAAAGGCTAGTTGTCATAGAAACACTGGTGTCTTTCAGTGGGGATTCAAGTGGGGATGACACAATTGTTCCCACGGTAATTCCTATCCACACATCTGATGCATATAGATCTGGCATGCTTTCAAAAACACGTTTGGGAAAATATGAGGGAAACCTGAAAGACTGGTTTGGGTTGAGAACGTTTAGCCTTTCATTTGTGACACAGTTCAGACACACCGATAGGATTGTCAAATGCTTGCCTGCCGACAGTACTTAGCACCTCTGAACAGATTGTCGGCTGTCAATCTCTTTTGTGTTCACATGTAACAGATGTATATCGTACTCTCCTTGCGTTGTGTTTTCTCTTAATAAATCACATCAGCCAGTGGGCCCAGTTGAGCATCATTTATTTCCCTTGCATCACATTTTCATACTGGGATGACAAAAAGACAAAAAATACAATACAAAATATAACATGTGTAAATACCTGTTAGTTGTGCAGAGCTTAACGATATTGATGGCTGTCGATGGCAAAATCTGTAGCATGAAGGCAACTGTGTTAGCAGTGGGCTTATGTGACCATTACCTCGGTGTATGCTAGCTAACACACTTATCTACAGCAATCATATGCCAAAGCACATCCCAGAAAGCCCCTCAATCCCTAACAGGTACCATATACCCACACATGTATGAATCAGTAACGTACAGCAACCTTGTACACATTGTAAAATATAAAACAGTATTCAGAACATGACCTACCCCTTGCATCACATTTTCATACTGGGAAGACCTGACATTCGCGATCTCCCCCTAGCTGCAAGCTGGGCCAATCACAACACGCCTTATTGTCATTAGAGTTGAACCAACCAATAAGAATGCTTGAACATTAAATACACATTTCTTTAGAGGCAAGTGGAAACATAACCAACCCTGTTACATTCTCCCCTGCTGAATTACACTTACATACTATAAAGAAACAAAATGAGGTATGCAATACCTTTCAATACATATGTCACCAAATATTCCAGTGCAAAGACTATTCTCTAAAGAGAATTAGGGGAATTCAAAGACCCCGTAGGAAAACATGCCTGTTACATGTTCAGTACACTCAGTGACAATAAGAACCTCAGACAGAAAAACCTTGGCCAACTTGACCTCTGACCCATGACCTCCATGCTGTCTCTTGAAAGTAAAAAAATATAAAAAATGGGCTACAGACTTGGATTCTAATCCTACACTCACACAGGTATTCTAATGAATTCTGTATGAAAAACCCTCTGTGTCTGCATAGTCTCTATGAGTCTCACTGGGCGTTTCCTAACCCGACCAACCCCTGACCTGACAGGCCTAACAGAGTTATTACGTTTAACCTGTTCACCTACAACCACCACTGGTAGGTCACTGTCCACAGTCGGTGGATAGTCAAGGTCAAGGGTTCTGTGACTGTTGCTGGAGCTTGTGCTACCAGCGGCATCTTCAGAATGCCTTTCTTCTTCAGAGGGTTCTGACATTTCTTCTCCAAAGGTTAACTCTGACATGCTTGTGCCACCAGTGGCACCCTCAGAATGTGGTGAGTTCTGAGGATCCCTCACCAGTGGCCCATCTTCCAGCCCATCTGGGGTTTCTTTTTTGGAGTGCTCCGGCTGTGCTTCCCCCAAGGTCTGTTCTGATACCCACACCCTTGTCCTCTCACCAATGTCCATTTCTGGTATATCGTTCATGGATGAGTCCTCCATCTCCTCACTCACCTCACAGTCTCCCGTATTAGGTGTCTCCAAGGCAGTGTCGGGGAGAGGCAAGAAGTTTACAGGCATTATCAGATTAGGTGGACCGTTTTCTCCTGTCCAGTTGACATGTTCTGTATCTTGAAGATGTGGATGTCACTATTCTTCTCCATAACAATATAGAGGTTGTTTTCCCAACGATCCGCCAGCTTTCTCTTTCCACGTTCACCCTTATTCGCCAGCAGCACACAATCACCGACCTCCACTGGAGCTCCTCTGATCTTCCTGTCGTAGAGGCCCGCATGCCTCTTCAGCTGTTTGGTTGCTGACACCTGTACCGTCTCCATGGCCTCCCTCAGGTCTCTCGTCAGGGACTTGATGTACTCGTTATAGTCTCCAACCTCTGAGTCTGGCAGCACAGTACCAAACATCATGTCGACAGGCAGACGTGGGGTTCTCCCAAACATCAACTGGAAAGGGGCGTAGCCCGTGGTTTCATGGACTGTACAGTTGTAGACGAAGGTCAACGCCTTCAGCTTCTGGGGCCACCTGTGCTTCGCTCTCGCAGGTAAAGCCCTGATCATGTTTCCCAGCGTTCTATTGAACCTTTCGACTCCCCCGTTCCCCATTGGATGGTAGGGCGTTGTGTGCGACTTCTGGACTCCTGCAGCACTCAACAACTCAGCAATCAATTTACTTTCAAAGTTGGCCCCTTGGTCAGAGTGGATACGACGAGGAAAACCATACTCACAGAAGATGTTGTTCCACAGCTGAAGTGCCACTGCTTTAGCTGATTGGTTCGGACACAAGAAGGCATGGGCCATCTTAGTAAAATGATCAGTGATGACCAGAACATCCAAGGACTTGTTGTTGGAGTCTTCAGCAGACCAGAAGTCCACACACACCAACTCGAGGGGCTCAGTCGTGATGATGTTCTCCAGTGGAGCTCTGGCCTCTGGCTCGGGGGCCTTACTGAACACACACCTCTTGCAGGTCTTGACATACTCTCTCACATCCGACTCCAGACCATGCCAGAAGAACCGCTGTCTCGTCAAGTACAACGTTCGCTGTTGCCCCTGATGACCGGCGTCATCGTGGACACCCTTCAAAACTGTCACCCTCACCGTGCTCTGTAGCTCAGCTGGTAGAGCACGGCGCTTGTAATGCCAAGGTAGTGGGTTCGATCCCCGGGACCACCCATACACAAAAATGTATGCACGCATGACTGTAAGTCGCTTTGGATAAAAGCGTCTGCTAAATGGCATATTATTATTATTATTATTATTATTATTATTATATTACTACATACTGGTTCGTCTTCTTATTTGACAGCAAACTTATGGTAACACAATATAGTACACCCATTTTCAGAGTGAGCTTCTCCCAGGTCTTCAGAATCCGCAGAGCCTCGAGTGGTTCATGGCCACATTCCCTCCTAGAAGGTCTACGGCCCCTGTCCACGTAGAAGACAACTCTGGCGAGTGCGTCATCCTGGCGCTGCTTTGATATCAGGTCGTCACGGGATAGCACTCTCACATCTGTCATCTCAGATGGCACCAGTGACTGAGTGAGCTGAGGCAGTAGCAGTGCACAGTTCTGTAGACCAGCCTCCCCTTGCGACCTCAGGACTGCTGACACTTCTTCCTTCGACACAGAACCAGGAGAACGATAGGAGGTAGTTTGGCAGTCCATGACAATTTCACAGGCATCTGCCTCAATAGACGGTGAGCAGCTTTCGAGGTCGAATGGGTGGTTCGACCAGCGGAACACATCTTGCTCCTTCTCAGCACGTACTCCCGCAGCTTCTTCCAGCAAGGCCTTGTATGGAACCCTTGTGTTGCGGTGGAGAGCACTCGGCTGCACAAATGGCTGTCTACTGAGTGCATCAGCAATGACATTTTTGGGACCGGGGATGTACTTAATGTCAAACTCGAATGGAGCGAGTTTAGCAACCCATCTCTGTTCACAGGCGTCCAATTTGGGCTTGGACAGGATGTACGTTAATGGGTTGTTGTCTGTCCATACAGTAAAAGACTTGCCCCTTAACCAATGACTAAACTTCTCACAGACGGCCCAGCGTAAAGCAAAAAAAACTCTAACCTATGGGAAGGATACTTTGACTGTGCATAAGTAAGTGATTTGCTAGCGAATGCTACGGGTCTGGCTGCAGACCCATCCTCTGGCACCTGGGAGAGGACAGCACCTAATCCATTACTAGATGCGTCTACAGACACCAAGAAAGGTCTACTAAAAAACTCAAAAACTGACTCCAAGCGTTGCAATCCAAGTTCTTCAGCCGGGGCAAAAACCAGCACATCGTCCAGGTAGCATAGAAGGGTAGAAAAATGTTGATCCCCAAAAATGCTCAACATCATCCTCATGAATGTAGCTGGGCTGTTGCATAATCCTTGTGGAAGACGGTTATATTCATATAACCCAAAAGAAGAAGTGAAGGCTGTAAACTTCTTGTCGTCTTCATGTACCTCCACATTGTCGTAGCCTGAGGTCAAATCCATTGTAGAGAAGAAGGCATTGCCACCCAAGGCCGCCAGAGCATCAGCTTGGTGAGGTAGAGGGTGAGCATCCTTTACGGTGCGAGCATCCTTTACGGTGCGAGCATCCTTTACGGTGCGAGCATCGAGCCATCGGAAGTCTGTACACAGTCTCAGATCACCAGACTTCTTCCAGACCAGCACGAGTGGGGAGGCATACTCACTGCTGGATTTCCTGATTAACTCTCGCTCTTCTTATCTCATCCAATGCCTGCCTGAGCTTGTCATAATGGTTAGGGGAGAGCCTACGGTAAGGTAGCCTAAAAGGCTTAGTGTCACTGAGTCTGATGCGACGGACATATCCAGTAGCCTTCCCGCAATCCCGCCTTCCCTCAATAGATTTTTGTACTTTATTGATACGAACATGCAGTCTGACACATGCCAAAGAACCTGTAAAACTGTTAAATAAACTATGGAATGGATGCATTGGAATGCATTGTTTTGAGTAATTTAAATATTTTTTTTCTATACATGTATTGTGTAGTTACATGCAGAAGTGTCTATTATTCTAAAGGGATACTTTTTTGGGGGGGACCCAGATGAGAATAGAATAGAAGAATAACTGTATTTTTCCTGTAAGGTAGATATCCTGTCATGTGTAATACAAACTTAACAATCATGCAATTCTCTAGCCTATTCACAATTATTTTGATGTGAATGAAATGGGCTGAAATAGGTTGCAAATTGAATATGAAAATAAAACTGAATTTGAATGGAAATAAATGTTCTTATTATCTGTGTTGTTAGATGTGACCCAGATACAGGTATTTATCTTACAGACCACAGACCAGGGTTTCTACTGTGTCAGTCAGTATGATTGTGATTCTGGCTTCTTCTGGCTTGACGTACTGTACACGGTGTACTGTGGGTCTCCACACTTACGCAGAAAGAGACACTTGCAGACACGCACGCGCACACACACACACACACACACACACACACACACACACACACACACACACACACACACACACACACACACACACACACACACACACACACACACACAGGCCACACCTAAACACACACACATGGTTCACCCTAGTCCCCAGGCCACACCTAAACACACACACATGGTTCACCCTAGTCCCCAGGCCACACCTAAACACACACACATGGGTCACCCCAGTCCCCAGGCCACACCTAAACACACACACACACATGGTTCACCCCAATCCCCAGGCCACACCTAAACACACACACATGGGTCACCCCAGTCCCCAGGCCACACCTAAACACACACACACACATGGGTCACCCCAGTCCCCAGGCCACACCTAAACACACACACATGGTTCACCCTAGTCCCCAGGCCACACCTAAACACACACACACACATGGTTCACCCCAATCCCCAGGCCACACCTAAACACACACACATGGTTCACCCTAGTCCCCAGGCCACACCTAAACACACACACATGGTTCACCCCAATCCCCAGGCCACACCTAAACACACACACATGGTTCACCCTAGTCCCCAGGCCACACCTAAACACACACACATGGTTCACCCTAGTCCCCAGGCCACACCTAAACACACACACATGGTTCACCCTTGTCCCCAGGCCACACCTAAACACACACACATGGTTCACCCTAGTCCCCAGGCCACACCTAAACACACACACATGGTTCACCCTAGTCCCCAGGCAGAAGGATTACTTTATCCTATCCCAGGTATTCCTTAAAGAGGTGGGGTTTCAAGTGTCTCCGGAAGGTGGTGAGTGACTCCGCTGTCCTGGCGTCATGAGGGAGCTTGTTCCACCATTGGGGTGCCAGAGCAGCGAACAGTTTTGACTGGGTGAGCGGGAACTGTGCTTCCGCAGAGGTAGGGGGGCCAGCAGGCCAGAGGTGGATGAACGCAATGCCCTAATTTGGGTGTAGGGACTGATCAGAGCATGAAGGTATGGAGGTGCCGTTCCCCTCACAGCTCCGTAGGCAAGCACCATGGTCTTGTAGCAGATGCAAGCTTCAACTGGAAGCCAGTGGAGTGTGCGGAGGAGCGGGGTGACGTGAGAGAACTTGGGAAGGTTGACCACCAGACGGGCTGCGGCATTCTTGATGAGTTGTAGGGGTTTAATGGCACAGGCAGGGAGCCCAGCCAACAGCGAGTTGCAGTAATCCAGACGGGAGATGACAAGTGCCTGGATTAGGACCTGTGCCGCTTCCTGTGTAAGGCAGGGTCGTACTCTCCGAATGTTGTAGAGCATGAACCTGCAGGATCGGTTCACCGCCTTGATGTTAGCGGAGAACGACAGGGTGTTGTCCAGGGTCACGCCAAGGCTCTTCGCACTCTGGGAGGAGGACACAACGGAGTTGTCAACCGTGATGGCGAGATCATGGAACGGGCAGTCCTTCCCCGGGAGGAAGAGCAGCTCAGTCTTGCCGAGGTTCAGCTTGAGGTGGTGATCCGTCTTCCACACTGATATGTCTGCCAGACATGCAGAGATGCGATTCGCCACCTGGTTATCAGAAGGGGGAAAGGAGAAGATTAGTTGTGTGTCGTCTGCGTAGCAATGATAGGAGTGGCCATGTGAGGATATGACAGAGCCAAGTGACTTGGTGTATAGCGAGAATAGGAGAGGGCCTAGAACTGAGCCCTGGGGGACACCAGTGGTGAGAGCACGTGGTGCGGAGACAGATTCTCGCCACGCCACTTGGTAGGAGCGACCGGTCAGGTAGGACGCAATCCAAGAGTGAGCCGCGCCGGAGATGCCCAGCTCGGAGAGGGTGGAGAGGAGGATCTGATGGTTCACAGTATCAAAGGCAGCAGACAGGTCTAGAAGGATAAGAGCAGAGGAGAGAGTTAGCTTTAGCAGTGCGGAGAGCCTCCGTGACACAGAGAAGAGCAGTCTCAGTTGAATGACCAGTCTTGAAACCTGACTGGTTTGGATCAAGAAGGTCATTCTGAGCGAGATAGCAAGAGAGTTGGCTAAAGACGGCACGCTCAAGAGTTTTGGAGAGAAAAGAAAGAAGGTATAGTTGTCTGTAGTTGTTGACATCAGAGGGATCGAGTGTTGGTTTTTTGAGAAGGGGTGCAACTCTCGCTCTCTTGAAGACGGAAGGGACATAGCCAGCGGTCAAGGATGAGTTGATGAGCGAGGTGAGGTAAGGGAGAAGGTCACCGGAGATGGTCTGGAGAAGAGAGGAGGGGATAGGGTCAAGCGGGCAGGTTGTTGGGCGGCGGCCGTCACAAGTCGCAAGATTTTATCTGAGAGAGAGGGGAGAAAGAAGTCAAAGCATAGGGTAGGGCAATGTGAGCAGGACCAGCAGTGTCATTTGACTTAACAAACGAGGATCGGATGTCGTCAACCTTCTTTTCAAAATGGTTGACGAAGTCATCCACAGAGAGGGAGGAGGGGGGAGGGGGAGGAGGATTCAGCAGGGAGGAGAAGGTGGCAAAGAGCTTCCTAGGGTTAGAGGCAAATGCTTGGAATTTAGAGTGGTAGAAAGTGGCTTTAGCAGCAGAAACAGATGAAGAAAATGTAGAGAGGAGGGAGTGAAAAGATGCCAGGTCTGCAGGGAGTCTAGTTTTCCTCCATTTCCGCTCGGCTGCCCGGAGCCCTGTTCTGTGAGCTCGCAATGAGTCATCAAGCCACGGAGCAGGAGGGGAGGACCGAGCCGGCTGGGAGGATAGGGGACATAGAGAGTCAAAGGATGCAGAAAGGGAGGAGAGGAGGGTTGAGGAAGCAGAATCAGGAGATTGGAGGGAGAAGGATTGAGCAGAGGGAAGAGATGATAGGATGGAAGAGGAGAGAGTAGCGGGAGAGAGAGAGTGAAGGTTGCGACGGCGCATTACCATCTGAGTAGGGGCAGAGTGAGTAGTGTTGGAGGAGAGCGAGAGAGAAAAGGATACAAAGTAGTGGTCGGAGACATGGAGGGGAGTTGCAGTGAGATTAGTAGAAGAACAGCATCTAGTAAAGATGAGGTCAAGCGTATTGCCTGCCTTGTGAGTAGGGGGGGATGGTGAGAGGGTGAGGTCAAAAGAGGAGAGGAGTGGAAAGAAGGAGGCAGAGAGAAATGAGTCAAAGGTAGATGTAGGGAGGTTGAAGTCACCCAGAACTGTGAGGGGTGAGCCATCCTCAGGAAAGGAACTTATCAAGGCGTTAAGCTCATTGATGAACTCTCCAAGGGCAATAAATGACAAGGATGTTAAGCTTGAATGGGCTAGTGACTGTGACAGCATGGAATTCAAATGAGGAGATAGACAGATGGGTCAGGGGAAAAAGAGAGAATGTCCACTTGGGAGAGATGAGGATTCCTGTGCCACCACCCCGCTGACCAGATGCTCTCGGGATATGCGAGAACACATGGTCAGACGAGGAGAGAGCAGTAGGAGTAGCAGTGTTTTCAGTGGTAATCCATGTTTCCGTCAGCGCCAAGAAGTCGATGGACTGGAGGGTAGCATAGGCTGAGATGAACTCTGCCTTGTTGGCAGCAGAACGGCAGTTCCAGAGGCTGCCTGAGACCTGGAACTCCACGTGGGTGGTGTATGCAGGGACCACCAGGTTAGAAAGGCAGCAGCCACGCGGTGTGAGGCGTTTGTATAGCCTGTGCGGAGAGGAGAGTACAGGGATAGACAGAGGCATAGTTGACAGGCTACAGAAAATGGCTACAATAATGCAAAGGAGATCGGAATGAAATGAACTAAACATCTGGGAAAGGAGAGTGCGGGGCCTCCCTCACTTACGTTTCACTGAAACACCCAAATATAACTCTCCCAACTTCTACCTCAGAAACTATAATTGTTGTTAACTACAGCGGTTCAATGTTTTCTAGGAATAGACTAACTTAGTTTATTCAGCTAGCTAACTTGGTACAGTATTCTTCCGTGAAAATCGTCCAGGGCACCTAGTCATATGACGCCACAGCCAACTAGCATGCCGGACACCAACAACACGGTTTAGCACCAATACTCAGCCACAACAAACCACCAGTGTGTCAACACGCCAAGCAGATCATTCGTGTCCGTGTCTAACGTTGTGGGTTAGTCCCGACAGCTTGAGCGAGTCCGTCGTCAACTTATTCAGCCAGTTAGTTAGCTAGAATAGTTAGCATACTAGCTAGCC
Source organism: Coregonus clupeaformis (assembly GCF_020615455.1). Classification (NCBI taxonomy): domain Eukaryota; kingdom Metazoa; phylum Chordata; class Actinopteri; order Salmoniformes; family Salmonidae; genus Coregonus; species Coregonus clupeaformis. The sequence goes on from NC_059194.1 coordinate 4,626,370, forward strand.
ATTGCTTTCAGACAAAGAAGAAACCCCTCCTCCCACGGCAAGAACACACAGAGAGAGCCAAGCTAACGTTAACTAGTCACCCATGTCCCGAATTCCCTTGAACGACTCTGGCTACCAGTATGTAGAAACAAAACACAAATGTAGGTTATAACTTACCCCTAGCAGCTACTGTTAGCTAGCCAAGTGCAAAGCTAGCCACTGAATTGACTCAGCCAGTTCGCGTCTGTTCGCTAGGTCGTTCCAGCTATTGTTTACTAGTAGCTATCCAGGTAGCAACAAGCTTGCAAAATTTCAAGCACAGTAGCCACTTACTACCTAACGTTAACGCTTCAGACAATGAGGTTAGAAAAACAGCTGAATGGTAGGCATTATTGTATGCAATTATTGTAGGCAGCTAGCTGGCGTAATTACAGGTAATGAAACAACTATCCACAGTTGCTAATAGTTACCAGTAGCTACCCGCTAGCTAGTCCAGGTAGTGGGTTAGCTAGCTTCGTGCTTCACCGGGCTCAGCCGAATACAATACTAACCTACAATAATTACATAAAACAACCCACGATAACTACCTACAATACCTAACTACAATCTAAACACATAGTTTAAGCTTTACTCGACAAAGCCCAAACTATGTATATAAGCCATATAAGCCAAGCTTACCTCCCGCCAGAGAGAGACACAACCTCACCCGACGACGACGGAAGCAGTTTAAGAACAGTGTCCTCAGTAACAGACTGATGTGTCCATCTCCACAGGGCTAATAGTGTCCTCAGTAACAGACTGATGTTTCCATCTCCACAGGGCTAACAGTGTCCTCAGTCACAGACTGATGTCTCCATCTCCACAGGGCTAACAGTATCCTCAGTAACAGACCGATGTCTCCATCTCCACAGGGCTATCAGTGTCCTCAGTAACAGACTGATGTCTCCATCTCCACAAGGCTAACAGTGTCCTCAGTAACATACTGATGTGTCCATCTCCACAGGGCTAACATTGTCCTCAGTAACAGACTGATGTGTCCATCTCCACAGGGCTAACAGTGTCCTCAATTTAAGACTGATGTCTCCATCTCCACAGGGATAACAGTGTCCTCAGTAACAGACTGATGTCTCCATCTCCACAGGGCTAACAGTATCCTCAGTAACAGACCGATGTCTCCATCTCCACAGGGCTAACAGTGTCCTCAGTAACAGACTGATGTGTCCATCTCCACAGGGCTAACAGTGTCCTCAGTAACAGACTGATGTGTCCATCTCCACAGGGCTAACAGTGTCCTCAGTAACAGACTGATGTGTCCATCTCCACAGGGCTAACAGTGTCCTCAGTAACAGACTGATGTCTCCATCTCCACAGGGCTAACAGTGTCCTCAGTAACAGACTGATGTCTCCATCTCCACAGGGCTAACAGTGTCCTCAGTAACAGACTGATGTCTCCATCTCCACAGGGCTAACAGTGTCCTCAGTAACAGACTGATGTCTCCATCTCCACAGGGCTAACAGTGTCCTCAGTAACAGACTGATGTCTCCATTTCCACAGGGCTAACAGTGTCCTCAGTAACAGACTGATGTTTCCATCTCCACAGGGCTAACAGTGTCCTCAGTAACAGACAATGTCTCCATCTCCACAGGGCTAACAGTGTCCTCAGTAACAGACTGATGTCTCCATCTCCACAGGGCTAACAGTGTCCTCAGTAACAGACTGATGTGTCCATCTCCACAGGGCTAACAGTGTCCTCAGTAACAGACTGATGTCTCCATCTCCACAGGGCTAACAGTGTCCTCAGTAACAGACTGATGTCTCCATCTCCACAGGGGTAACAGTGTCCTCAGTAACAGACTGATGTCTCCATCTCCACAGGGCTAACAGTGTCCTCAGTAACAGACTGATGTCTCCATCTCCACAGGGGTAACAGTGTCCTCAGTAACAGACTAATGTAAAACATGTATGTCTATTCTGGCCATGCTGTTTCTATGGTGGAGCTCTAAAAGGGTAAAATTGGCAGTGCCCTCAGCGTTACAGTCTGCAAGACACCGGAAGCCATCTCTCTCTCTCTCCCTCTCTCTCTCTCTCTCTCTCTCTCTCTCTCTCTCAAACACTCACTCACTCACTCACTCACTCACTCACTCACTCATCTCATTCACTCACGCACACACACACACACACACACACACACACACACACACACACACACACACACACACACACACACACACACACACACACACAAACTCCCCCACCGCAGAGAGCAGAACACTTACAGTAGAGTTATCTTCAACGCTGTGATCCACAGCCAAGAACAACCAGCACAGAACGCTAGGCTGGTTGATATGTTATGTGCTATTTGTGCCCCTGTCGCTCCGATCTGGTACTTGTGTCAGAACTCAGAAGTGTTCTAGTGGAAACAGAAATCCTGGCTGGATATTTGTCTCTGCTTCCAGTATTGATTGTGGGGCATGAGGGTTGCTGGTGTGATACGGCTCTGACAGAGTTAATGGATAAGCGGTTTGATGCATGTCTCTGCCTCTGTCTGTGTGTGTGTGTGTGTGTGTGTGTGTGTGTGTGTGTGTGTGTGTTGTGCTCCGCCAAATAGTACAGATAACACAGCCCAAGACTGGAGTATACACACACACACACACACACACACACACACACACACGATAATGATGGTAATTTAATGACTCTGAAGATACTTTCTTTACACCGAGACACTGTTCAGACCTGGAAAAAAGACAGGCCAACACTCACAAGGATAAGGAGAAGGACTGAGAACCAGAACTAAGAACCAGACCGCGGTGTACAACTGGCACCCAAGAAAACCACTTATACACCAGAGTGGTTTATCAAAATTCAACCAAAATGCTTATCTGAGCCAACCACACCTCTTATTCTTAACCAATGTCTCTCTTCTTTCACATTCAACTCTTTCCCACAGGTCACTGCTGTAGAAGACAATGTGTTCTCTGTCAATGTACCTAGTGAAATATGGGTGAGATGACGTATGGACTAAACCCAATGTTCAATGTCCCGTCTGTTACTGCAGGTGTTTACACTGTTGCTCACCCATACTGGGTTCTTGACAGGGTTTTATCCAGAAATCTTTGCATGTTTGGAATACCCTGAGCTACATAACTTCTGAGTGATAGGAAGCATGAGCACCACCACCAATCAGCCTACACCACTGCGCACCACACCCATCGTTACTATGACAACTAGCATAGCCATGTCACCAAATGACTGCCATCTGAACACACACAAATCCGATTTGGTCACTTGTAACTTGCTGTTTGGACAGTCAGTATTCTAAAATATTCAAAGATCTAAATATTTCCATAAGACAGGGTGGGAGGAACAACTCAGATCACATGTTATTTAGTCCAATGTTAACCTTTTTTCCGTTAAGGTCTTGTACACCTAAGACATGCAGCTTTATACAGACCTACACCCCTATTGAAACAAGCTGGAATCCTATGTTTTCTACATGGAAAGAGAACAAACAGTGCAGTTGCTGGCAGTGTTGACTGAGGGTTGTTAGTTGGAATAAAACAGATTTACAGTGCCTTGCAAAAGTATTCATCCCCCTTGGCATTTTTCCTATTTTGTTGCATTACAACCTGTAATTTAACTGGATTTTTATTTGGATTTCATGTAATGGACATACACAAAATAGTCCAAATTGTTGAAGTGAAATGAACAAAATTACTTGTTTCAAAAAACTCTAAAAGATAAATAATGGAAAAGTGGTGCGTGCATATGTATTCACCACCTTTGCTATGAAACCCCTAAATAAGATCTGGTGCAACCAATTACCTTCAGAAGTCACATAATTAGTTAAATAAAGTCCACCTGTGTGCAATCTAAGTGTCACATGATCTGTTACATGATCTCAGTATATATACAGTACACCTGTTCTGAAATACCCCAGAGTCTGCAACACCAATAAGCAAGGGGCACCACCAAGCAAACAGCACCATGAAGACCAAGGAGCTCTCCAAACAGGTCAGGGACAAAGTTGTAGAGAAGTACAGATCAGAGTTGGGTTATAAAAAAATATCTGAAACTTTGAACATCCCACGGAGCACCATTAAATCCATTATTAAAAAATGGAAAGAATAAAGAGACCAAAGATAACCCTGAAGGAGCTGCAAAGCTCCACAACTGAGATTGGAGTGTCTGTCCATAGGACCACTTTAAGCCGCACACTCCACAGAGCTGGGCTTTACGGAAGAGTGGCCAGAAAAAGCCATTGCTTAAAGAAAAAAATAAGCAAACACATTTGGTGTTCGCCAAAAGGCATGTGGGAGACTGAATAGTTATGCACGCTAATTTTTTCAGTTTTTTTGCTTATTTCTTGTTTGTTTCACAATAAAAATATTTTGCAACTTCAAAGTGGAATGCATGTTGTGTAAATCAAATGATACAAACCCCCAAAAATCCATTTTAATTCCAGGTTGTAAGGCAACAAAATAGGAAAAATGTCAAGGGGGGTGAATACTTTCGCATGCCACTGTATTTAACGGTTACATCACCTTACAAACCATTTACACTCACCTGGGAGAACTAACTCTTATTTTGGTAATGTTCTGCATTAGCCTGGCTATTAACACTACCTAGCATGAAACAATAAAGCCTTCTCAATGCCACAGATTATGGCGTCATATTTTATTGAAATAGGAGCAATAGTACAAATAAAATAAAATAAAACATTGTGTTCAGTGTATAATCCTGAATGAATCGTGAATAATGATGAGATTTACAGACGCACAAATATCATACCCCCAAGACATGCTAACCTCTCACCATTACAATAACAGGGGAGGTTAGCATTTTTGGGGGAGGGGTATGACATTTAAGCGTCTGTAACTCTTTCACTCATCATTATTCACGATTAATTCAAGATTATCCGTAATCATGGTAGGATCCATATTAATGTAGAAGTGTTTAGAAACATATTATATTCTTATTTACAATAAAAGTGACTCCAAAATGACAGAATCCAATATTTATAATTAATTTCTATTGGGCACAAAATAATCTGAAACGCTACCAAAATAAACAGCAAATGCATCCAAAAAATTTGTCACAAGCTTGATGTAGTCATTGTGTGCTTTGAATATGGGACCAAATACATAACTTTTGACTACTTTAATACACATACAGTGAGGGAAAAAAGTATTTGATCCCCTGCTGATTTTGTACGTTTGCCCACTGACAAAGAAATGATCAGTCTATAATTTTAATGGTAGGTTTATTTGAACAGTGAGAGACAGAATAACAACAAAAAAATCCAGAAAAACGCATGTCAAAAATGTTATAAATTGATTTGCATTTTAATGAGGGAAATAAGTATTTGACCCCCTCTCAATCAGAAAGATTTCTGGCTCCCAGGTGTCTTTTATACAGGTAACGAGCTGAGATTAGGAGCACATTCTTAAAGGGAGTGCTCCTAATCTCAGCTTGTTACCTGTATAAAAGACACCTGTCCACAGAAGCAATCAATCAATCAGATTCCAAACTCTCCACCATGGCCAAGACCAAAGAGCTCTCCAAGGATGTCAGGGACAAGATTGTAGAGCTACACAAGGCTGGAATGGGCTACAAGACCATCGCCAAGCAGCTTGGTGAGAAGGTGATAACAGTTGGTGCGATTATTCGCAAATGGAAGAAACACAAAAGAACTGTCAATCTCCCTCGGCCTGGGGCTCCATGCAAGATCTCACCTTGTGGAGTTGCAATGATCATGAGAACGGTGTGGAATCAGCCCAGAACTATACGGGAGGATCTTGTCAACGATCTCAAGGCAGCTGGGACCATAGTCACCAAGAAAACAATTGGTAACACACTATGCCGTGAAGGACTGAAATCCTGCAGCGCTCGCAAGGTCCCCCTGCTCGAGAAAGCACATATACAGGCCCGTCTGAAGTTTGCCAATGAACATCTGAATGATTCAGAGGAGAACTGGGTGAAAGTGTTGTGGTCAGATGAGACCAGAATCGAGCTCTTTGGCATCAACTCAACTCGCCATGTTTGGAGGAGGAGGAATGCTGCCTATGACCCCAAGAACACCATCCCCACCGTCAAACATGGAGGTGGAAACATTATGCTTTGGGGATGTTTTTCTGCTAAGGGGACAGGACAACTTCACCGCATGAAAGGGACGATGGACTGGGCCATATACCATCAAATCTTGGGTGAGAACCTCCTTCCCTCAGCCAGGGCATTGAAAATGGGTCGTGGATGGGTATTCCAGCATGACAATGACCCAAAACACACGGCCAAGGCAACAAAGGAGTGGCTCAAGAAGAAGCACATTAAGGTCCTGGAGTGGCCTAGCCAGTCTCCAGACCTTAATCCCATAGAAAATCTGTGGAGGGAGCTGAAGGTTCGAGTTGCCAAACGTCAGCCTCGAAACCTTAATGACTTGGAGAAGATCTGCAAAGAAGAGTGGGACAAAATCCCTCCTGAGATGTGTGCAAACCTGGTGGCCAACTACAAGAAACATCTGACCTCTGTGATTGCCAACAAGGGTTTTGCCACCAAGTACTAAGTCATGTTTTGCAGAGCGGTCAAATACTTATATCCCTCATTAAAATGCAAATCAATATATAACATTTTTTTACATGCGTTTTCTGGATTTTTTTGTTGTTATTCTGTCTCTCACTGTTCAAATAAACCTACCATTAAAATTATAGACCGATCATGTCTTTGTCAGTGGGCAAACGTACAAAATCAGCAGGGGATCAAATACTTTTTTCCCTCACTGTATAATGAATTTGTCCCAATACTTTTGGTTCCCTAAAATGGGGGGCTATGTACAAAAAGTGCTGTAACTTCTAAACGATTCACCCGAAAATACTGTCAAATTAAAGCTGACAGTCTGCACTTTAACTTCATAGTCATTGTATCATTGTTGGAGTACAGAGCCAAAATGACAAAAAATGAGTCACTGTCCCAATACTTCTGGAGCCCACTGTATGTGTCTCTTAGATTATCGTACATTTGGCAGCTAGTTAGAATGTACAGCTCGGTTTTCACATTTTGTGGGTAGTGGCCACAAATCCTGTCTTCTCTTGAGAGCCAGGTCTGCCTACGGTGGCCTTTCTCAATAGCAAGGCTATGCTCACTCAGTCTGTATATAGTCAAGGCTTTTCTTAATTATGATTCAGTTACATTGTTCAGGTATTCTGCCACTGTGTACTTTCTGTTTAGGGCAAAATAGCATTCCAGTTTGCTCCGTTTTTTGGTTGATTCTTTCCAATTTGTCAAGTACTTCTCATTTTGTTTTCTCATAATTTGGTTGGGTCTAATTGTTTTGCTGTCCTGGGGCTCTGTGGAGTCTATTTGTATTTGTAAGCAGCTGGCTGAGGGGACTCTTCTCTAGGTTCATCTCTCTGTAGGTGAGGGCTTTCCTTTAGGTGGTTGTGGAGTTTAACGGCACTTTCTTGGATTTTGATAATTAGTGGCATAGTCCTTATTCTGCTCTGCATGCATTATTTTCTCTCTCTCGCACTCTCTCTTGCCCTCTGTTCAAACTCACCTCACTGCAGCCTTCAGCTCTCCCGTCAGGCTAGGCATCTGATTGGCTGAGGCCATGCTATGATGTCATCGCTGAATCTTATAAGGGCTCTGACAGAGCGACATTAGCAGAAACACTGCACGGCAAGCTGACTGTGTGAGGGAGAGAGTGAGACAGTAATAAGAGAGAGAGAGAGAGAGAGAGAGAGAGAGAGAGAGAGAGAGAGAGAGAGAGAGAGAGAGAGAGAGAGAGAGAGAGTGTGAAAGAGCAAAAGAGAGGGGGAGCTGACAGAATGATGTGGGAAACTATACACTGAGGAACTACCCAAACCTGAAGAGGACTTTTATGACAACGTGTATGGGAGACCAGGACAGGGACCACAACCTGTGGAGGTTTGTACATGTACTGTTTGTTTGTTTTTGTCTAATGTGGTCAAGGGAGTTATTTCACTCAAGTTACCCATTGTTTTAGCCTGTTTAGCATGTTCTTAGCCCCTCACGCTGTGTCTCGCTCGCTCGCTTTCTCTCTCTCTGTCGTTCTCTCTCTCTCTCTCGCGCTCGTTCTCTCTCTCTCTCTCGTTCTCTCTCTCTCTCTCTCTCTCTCTCTGTTCTTGTCTCCTCTCTCTCTCTCTCTCTCTCTCTCTCTCTCTCTCTCTCTCTCTCTCTCTCTCTCTCTCTCTCTCTCTCTCTCTCTCTTCTCTCTCTCCCCATCTCTCCGTCTTTCTCTCTCTCTCTCTCTCTCTCTCTCTCTCTCGCTTTTATTCACTCACTGTCTCTGTTTTTCTCCCTCACCCCGTCTTTCCGTCTTTCCCTCTTTCGGTGTACATTCATCTGTTTTTACCCTCACTCTCATATCACTTCATCATTCCCTCTCTCTCTCTCTCTCTCTCTCTCTCTCTCTCTCTCTCTCTCTCTCTCTCTCTCTCTCTCTCTCTCTCTCTCTCTCTCTCTCTCTCTCTCTCTCTCTCTCTCTCTCTCTCTCTCTCTCTGTGGCTCTCTCTCTTTCTCTCTCCATCTTTCTCTCCGTCTTTCTCTCTCTCTCTCTCTCTCTCTCTCTCTCTCTCTCTCTCTCGCTCCCTCTTTCTCTCTGTCTCGCTCTCTTTCTTTTTGTTGCTTAACCTGCTTCTTCTTGTTTTTACCTGTCTCTTTCTCTATCTCCTATCTCTAGACCATGGGCAGCCTCACCCCCCCTGTGCCTTCCCTCAATGTCACCGAGTCAGTCAACATATCATGGGCCGGGGCGGCTGGCGGCGAGCCCGGTTACAGTGAGGTGGAGATGGTCCTCCTAGGCATGTTGATGTCACTGCTGGTCGTAGGCATCGTTTTTGGCAACATCCTGGTCATCATAGCCATCTACCGGTTCCAGAGACTCCAGAATATCACCAACTGCTTCATCACCTCTCTGGCCTGTGCCGACCTGGTCATGGGTCTCATCGTGGTGCCGTTCGGCGCCTGCTACATCATCTTCAACACCTGGCACTTCGGCAGCTTCTGGTGTGAGTTCTGGACCGCCACGGACGTGTTGTGTGTGACGGCCAGCATCGAGACGCTCTGCGTGATAGCGCTGGACCGGTACCTGGCCATAACCTCTCCGTTCCGCTACCAGTCTCTGCTGACCAAGGGTAAGGCGCGCGTGGTGGTCCTGCTGGTGTGGGTGATCGCTGGACTCATCTCCTTCTTGCCCATCCACATGAAGTGGTGGATCAGTGACGACGCGGAGGCACAGGCCTGCATCCAGAACAGCAACTGCTGTGACTTCAACACCAACACAGCTTACGCCATCACCTCCTCCATCATCTCCTTCTACATCCCCTTAGTCGTCATGGTGTTTGTCTACTGCCGCGTGTTCCAGGAGGCCAAGCAACAACTACGCAAGATCGACCGCAGCGAGGGCCGCTTCCACGCCCATAACAACAACATGGGAGGAGGAGGAGGGGTGGAGAGTAACAACGAGAGCCGAGGAGTTGGAGGAGGCTTCAAGAAGACCAAGTTCTGCCTGCGGGAACACAAGGCCCTGAAGACATTGGGGATCATCATGGGGATCTTCACGCTGTGCTGGCTGCCCTTCTTCCTCCTCAATGTGGTGGTAGCCATCTGGAAGGTAGGGGACATCGGACTCGCCTTCAGGATACTCAACTGGATAGGTTACGCCAACTCCGCCTTCAACCCCTTGATCTACTGCAGGAGCCCTGAGTTCAGATACGCATTCAAGGAGATCCTGTGCATCAAGAAGGTCCGGTTCCCCAATCTAGGGCCTACTAATGGATACGTGTACAGCGGGCACAGCTGGCAGAGTGAGCAGCAGGGAGGGAGGAGTAAGGGGAGCTCGGAGGACTGTGACCCAGCTGCAGACGGGAGCTCTGGGAGGGGAGAGGTGGGTGGGGGTGGAGCTGCAGATGGAACGGACCCGAACGGGAACTGCAGTAAAGGGTTAACGACTGTACTTTAACCCCTCGCCTTTGACCTTTGGAACAGACAGACATATTTCACTGCGATCGGCCATTGTCACTTCACCAAGTCACTGAGATAAGAGTTGATGGATTGATAAAGGGTGAATGGTGAGTGGGTAACACGGGTGGGGCTTGTTAGATTGAGGACAGGAGAGGAATTTGTAATTTTTTTACCAGTAGGTTTGATAAGTAGATCACTTTATGTTTTGATATGTTCATTTGGAGAGAGATCATGTAGATTGTTCCATCTACCTCACCGTGTCAATTGAGATATTTTTATTTTCTTATCATGTATTATCTAAATGTGTCACATAGATTCACTGACCACAGAAACCAGACTGGCTCATAACCCCACAAGATTGTTTTATTCTTAATATTCATTATGACTATAGTATCTCCTTAGAGGGTCGAGAACGCAAAACATGTGATGGGTTTGATTCCCGCTGGGGCCACCCATACGTGAAATGTATGAACACATGACTGTAAGCCGCTTTGGATAAAAGCATCTGCTGAATGGCATATATTATTATGAATAATTAGAGAGAGAGAGAGAGAGAGAGAGAGAGAGAGAGAGAGAGAGAGAGAGAGAGAGAGAGAGAGAGAGAGAGAGAGAGAGAGAGAGAGAGAGAGAGAGAGAGAGAGAGAGAGAGAGAGAGAGAGAGAGAGAGAGAGAGACTCTTTACTGCCGTGACACATATGGACCATGTTCCATTTGTTTTTCCATGAACCATTTTCTTGAGTTTCACACAAGATATAAAAAAATGTCAACATCAGTGGAATTCATGCAGATAGAAACACAGTGCAGAAAGTGACATAAAAAACACACCCAACATTTTTTGAGAGTTCTGTTCTGTTCTGCTCATAATTCCTCTGGCTTCTGTGAGATACTAGAAGGACTCAGAGGAATGATGACAGTTGTCGTAGAACCTGTCTCTGTCTCTCTCTCCTCTGCCAAAACCTCACTCCTCAAACACGCTGTCTGTGTTCTCTTCAGAAGATACTTCTCCCTTCTCTTGACATTCATATTTATTGCTAATTAAGGAGGAGTTTTCAGATATCATCGGAGGTTTTACATTCATAGAATATTTACAATAGCTTTGCTTGGATGTAGAGAGTTGGGGGAACGAACACTTGCCTCAGGGTGACTGTTCTGACAGAAACAGAATTGTCTTGTGCTGTGCGATTCCTTTTGATACGTCAATGAAATGAGTCCCAAATATGGTTATTGTTTGTTGTTGTTGCAAAATAGCAGTCATAAGTTGTGACTGTAGTGGCTTCAAGAACTTTTAAGGCCAAAACTTAACTGTGTGATTTGGGCACCACAGTCTTGAGGTTAGAGTACATCTAGACAGCACCATGCCTTTTCTCTGGTGTACTATATGTCTTTATGTTAATAGTTGGGCACACAAGGCTTTTGCATTCAACGACATGTCAATTGATAATGGCTGCTGTGCCACACCTCCCCTAGCCTTATTGATCTGACCCAGTGTCACATCAGCCCTCCTGTCACCTCACTCCTCTCGTCAGCTCACAGCTCAATCTTTACGCTTCTACACAGAAGTAAATTTCCCAAGTCTCCCAGTGTTTCTATCAGAAGTCAGTGGTTAGTCTGCGGTTTGTTGACTGGATCTGTCGTTGTCGTTCTGGGAAGTAGCCGTGTTTACTGAGAGCAGAGTCAGAAGTTTCCTCAGTGATCAGAGAGAAAGGTACAGACTGACTCCATGGAACAACAAACAGTCTGTGGAACCAGGCCAGAGATAACAGTGTCCCTGTCTCCTGCCCTACATGTGCTGCTTACAGGACCTAGGCAGGCTGCATCGGAAATGGCACCCTAATCTAGCGCACTACTTTTGACCAGGACCCTATGAGGTCAGACCAGTAAACGTGAATGAGACAACAGGTGGACTGGGATGAGATTCAGATGTTTCGGATCAGGATGTGATCGCTAGGTCTTTGGATCTCTGTGAAGTTTTCCAGAGTTTTTTCAATGTAAACTGGTCTGGATCGTTCAGGAAATCTGCGCAATGATCCGACTAGACACTGACCTGGTTCTACAGCTGTTGATGACATCTGATTCACTTAGTTTCTCTCTCTTTCTATGTCTCTCTTCTCTCTCTGTATCTCTCTCTCTCTTCTCTCTCTGTATCTCGCTTTGTATCCCTCTCTCTCTGTGTCTCTGTCTATGTCTCTCTCTCTCTCTCTCTCTCTCTCTCTCTCTCTCTCTCTCTCTCTCTCTCTGTATCTCTCTCTCTCTCTCTCTCCTTCTCTCTCTCGCTCTCCCTCTCTCTCTCCTTCTCTCTCTCTCTCTCTCTCTCTCTCTCTCTCTCTCTCTCTCTCTCTCTCTCTCTCTCTCTCTCTCTCTCTCTCTCTCTCTCTCTCTCTCTCTCTCTCTCTCTCTCTCTCTTTCTCTCTCTCTCTGGTTTGTTTTTCTCCAGGAAATTCCTCATGGCTGAGCCCGGTCCAGGCCGATAAACAGGGGATAAATCCATTATCTCTGCTGTTTAGCCGGGGAATCAGACGACTCCTTCCCTCCTAAACAGCAGCCGCAGGCAGGGAACAATCTCAAGATTAGGATGTATAATGTTTCTCCAGTCTGCCAGACGGTTAGCAGGAGGAGCACAGGGCTCAAGTCTGTAATGGCACACGATTCCCCATACTCCTCAAGTCTGTAATGGCACACGATTCCCTGTACTCCTCAAGTCTGTAATGGCACACGATTCCCCATACTCCTCAAGTCTGTAATGGCACACTATTCCCCATACTCCTCAAGTCTGTAATGGCACACTATTCCCCATACTCCTCAAGTCTGTAATGGCACACTATTCCCCGTACTCCTCAAGTCTGTAATGGCACACTATTCCCCGTACTCCTCAAGTCTGTAATGGCACACTATTCCCCGTACTCCTCAAGTGTTTGTGGCTGTGTCCCAAATGATACCCGTACTTTTGACCTGTGCCATACTGTATGGTGTATGTGCACTATTGGCTTATGTCAACAGTAGTGCACAATACAGTGCATAGGGGGTATTGGTCAGCCACTTGAAGAGAGGGGAAACAACATTTCCCTGAGGTGTTGTATTGGATGTAACACCCCTTCCTCTGACCAGCCAGGCAGCCCTATGATCTACAGCTTGATTACACTGCAGATGCGGGAGGAGAGGGGAGCAGTATGGATTTAATGGAGATCTTGTTTTACGGAAGCCCAACTAACTCGCCTTGCCAGCTATCTGATCTATAGCAAGATCACAACAGATACTGGAGGATAGCCGAGGCAACTTTTAGCAGAGGCGTTGATTTTGACATAACCCCGATCACTTCCCCAAGCTGTTTTAGAAATAAACCCAACCACTTCCCCTAGCTGTAGACAGTCTTGTGATCAGCAGTGTGCTATGATAATAGTAGTGCCACGCTAAATGTAGCTACTGTCGGCATGGCTTTCCTCTACCTGTCTATAACAGTTTTACTGATCTGTGTGTCCGTATGCGTGTGTTTGTGCAAATGGTATTCCGTCTCAAGTGTTGTCAGCTAACGGTGTTGAAACTGTGAACTTTGTTATTTTGGAGGAATCTCTCTGTCCTGTACTGTAGCTTTGGTCAGCACCACCTGTTGTCAAAAAGCCCTGCTGCACAAATAATATGTTAGTATGGGTCAATGTGTGCCTAGCAAATAAATATAGTTTTTTTATTGGATTTTGTTTTCATATTCATAAATACATGGTAAAAAGTATTCATTATATACATTTTCATTGTCATTTGGAATGTGCAAATATAGTAACCATCTCATTACTTTTGCAGTAGTAGCCTACAAAAACGGATAATTGTACAGAAAAGACAGACAGTGAAAAGAAAACATGGTTTTAGACATTGATCCATGGATATAAAGAGCCTACATTTGAATGAATGCAAATCCAGAGGGTTTATATTCCCCTGTAAAAGCTTGCATGTGTGCTCTGTATTTGTTTGTGTGAATTGGACATCTCAGTGCCGTTTCTTTAATACTGTGGTCTGTTGTGTCAAAAAAAGAAAAAAAGAAAAAAAGAAAAGCTTCTAAAGAAGAACAACTAACATCCTGGTCCTTTCCTGGCCATCTACACTTCTCCCTCCTGGTCATGACCTCTCCCTGCACCTTGGCTCTGTGTGTGTCAAAGTTCACCATGGTGTGTGTGTGTGTGTGCTTGCTTGCAGGGCCGGCCCTAGCCTTTTGGGCCCCCACCTCCCGGAGAAAACATTTTAGTGTCCCCCCTCTTGACAGCGGAGAGATATAAAAATAAAAAAAATTAATAAAACATTTAGAGTAAATGGAATGGAATTTCATTAACTGCAATTCTACACATTTTGCCATGGGGCATAGAGGAAATGTTGCAATTTTTTATTAAACATATTTGCCGCACCTCTACACATTTTGCTATTGGGTGGAGAGATTAATGTGCAATTTTACAGCAAATTCGCTGCAGTTCAACACATTTAGTCATGACTTATGCCATGTTCAAACGATATCTGACTGAGAATAACTAACTAAATCAATGGGGGCCCCCTGGAGGTCAGGACCCCTGGGCACATTCCCTGCATGCCCAGTCGGTAACTACAAGTTTAGACAGTTGGCTTGAGGAGGGGGGGGGTATTATTGGTGTCCACAGTTTAGCGGATGTTATAGCGGGTGCAGAGAAATTAGTACGTTACTAGTTCCTAACAATGCAGTAAAATGTCAAACAAGTACACAAATAATTAAAATGTTTAAAAATGTACACAAAAAAAGATATCAGGAAAGTCGGGAGGAATCCAATTAACAACACAAATAGCCCTGTAACAGTAATCAAGATGCAATCTATACGTATGTACACCGGAAGGATTTACACAAGATATACTAAGAATTATATGTGCAGCAGTGCATACTGTATATTAGTCAATGGTGGAAAAAGAACCCAATTGTCACACTTAAGTAAAAGTTAAGATACTGTACCTTAATAGAAAATGACTCAAGTAAAACTTTAATGTATTTTTACCATGGTACTTTACACCGCTGATATAAGTGAGCTATGTAAAGAATCCAGTGTCTAAATAAATATGTGGTGTGTATAAACAGTGGAACTAAATACAAAGTACAGTAGTAGAAATATCAGAATGAGCAATGTCGGGAATACAGTATTTAAATACTCAATGTGAAATGGGAAACGTCCAGTGGTTCAATGTCTCTGTGACGTGGGACAGCAGCGGTGGCTGTTTATGTGCGTGCGTGTGTGTGTGTGTGTGCGTGAGTGTGTGTGTATGTGTGTGTGCGTGCGTGTGCGTGAGTGTATATGTTTTGTATGAGTATGAGGTGTGTGATAGCTTGGTAGACGGCTATTGATCACCTGGTAGACAGCTAGTGATGGCTGTTCAGGTAATATTTTTAATTTGTTGTTGTTTTGCTGTACCTAACTGTGAGTCGTGTCCTATAGAAGAACAAGCAGCCTATGCTAGTGGCTGGTCAGCAATAGTTATGCTACCACAGACTAATACACTTAATGTGCATCCCAAATGGCACCCTATTCCCTACAGGCCTCATAGGGCTCTCTTCAAAAGTAGTGCACTATATAGGCAATAGAGTACCATTAGAGACACAGTTTAGATTTCACAATCACACTTAATAAATAAAATAGCCCTACCTGTATCTGTAAGTGAACTTGCTGTGTGGTCTGAGGGGAAGTGTTGTATCAGTTCAATGTTTACTATATGTTTCTTTTTCAAGATCTTTACGCACTAGATTTTGTCATTGTTTTGGTTGGGCTAACGATCCGTGTTCTAATGTCCTGTGGTATTTATGAAATGCAAGATGTGCTCTAATGACATTTGTATTTCAGTAATAAATGATGTATTTGTCGGATGTTACTAGTGTTTTTGTTTATTCTCCAAACATCCACTCGTTCAATAACTGAAAACACACAGTATTTTATAATACCACTTTCTCATCATCTTAAATACAATTAAGTACAGTGGGGGAAAAAAGTATTTAGTCAGCCACCAATTGTGCAAGTTCTCCCACTTAAAAAGATGAGAGAGGCCTGTAATATTCATCATAGGTACACGTCAACTATGACAGACAAAATGAGAAAAAAAAATCCAGAAAATCACATTGTAGGATTTTTAATGAATTTATTTGCAAATTATGGTGGAAAATAAGTATTTGGTCACCTACAAACAAGCTAGATTTCTGGCTCTCACAGACCTGTAACTTCTTTTTTAAGAGGCTCCTCTGTCCTCCACTTGTTACCTGTATTAATGGCACCTGTTTGAACTTGTTATCAGTATAAAAGACACCTGTCCACAACCTCAAACAGTCACACTCCAAACTCCACTATGGCCAAGACCAAAGAGCTGTCAAAGGACACCAGAAACAAAATTGTACACCTGCACCAGGCTGGGAAGACTGAATCTGCAATAGGTAAGCAGCTTGGTTTGAAGAAATCAACTGTGGGAGCAATTATTAGGAAATGGAAGACATACAAGACCACTGATAATCTCCCTCGATCTGGGGCTCCACGCAAGATCTCACCCTGTGGGGTCAAAGTGATCACAAGAACGGTGAGCAAAAATCCCAGAACCACACGGGGGGACCTAGTGAATGACCTGCAGAGAGCTGGGACCAAAGTAACAAAGCCTACCATCAGTAACACACTACGCCGCCAGGGACTCAAATCCTGCAGTGCCAGATGTGTCCCCCTGCTTAAGCCAGTACATGTCCAGGCCCGTCTGAAGTTTGCTAGAGTGCATTTGGATGATCCAGAAGAGGATTGGGAGAATGTCATATGGTCAGATGAAACCAAAATATAACTTTTTGGTAAAAACTCAACTCGTTGTGTTTGGAGGACAAAGAATGCTGAGTTGCATCCAAAGAACACCATACCTACTGTGAAGCATGGGGGGTGGAAACATCATGCTTTGGGGCTGTTTTTTCTGCAAAGGGACCAGGACGACTGATCCGTGTAAAGGAAAGAATGAATGGGGCCATGTATCGTGAGATTTTGAGTGAAAACCTCCTTCCATCAGCAAGGGCATTAAAGATGAAATGTGGCTGGGTCTTTCAGCATGACAATGATCCCAAACACACCGCCCGGGCAACGAAGGAGTGGCTTCGTAAAAAGCATTTCAAGGTCCTGGAGTGGCCTAGCCAGTCTCCAGATCTCAACCCCATAGAAAATCTTTGGAGGGAGTTGAAAGTCTGTGTTGCCCAGCGACAGCCCCAAAACATCACTGCTCTAGAGGAGATCTGCATGGAGGAATGGGCCAAAATACCAGCAACAGTGTGTGAAAACCTTGTGAAGACTTACAGAAAATGTTTGACCTGTGTCATTGCCAACAAAGGGTATATAACAAAGTATTGAGAAACTTTTGTTATTGACCAAATACTTATTTTCCACCATAATTTGCAAATAAATTCATTAAAAATCCTACATAGTGATTTTCTGGATTTTTTAAAATCATTTTGTCTGTCATAGTTGACGTGTACCTATGATGAAAATTACAGGCCTCTCTCATCTTTTTAAGTGGGAGAACTTGCACAATTGGTGGCTGACTAAATACTTTTTCCCCCACTGTAAGTAAGTAGCCTTGGCTGAGCCAGAACGGCTCATAGGAGCAGATCTCCTGTTTCTGAGGCAGCTTTATGTACAAGTAAACCACATGGACAGGACTCTAGTCTGTCACAGGCCCTTACCCCCAATCTATCTCCTTAATGTTGAGTGCCAAGCAGAGAAGCATCCTTTGTTATGACTCAGCCGGGGATCGAACTCCCAACCTCAGGGCGGACACTCTAGCCACAAGGCCACTGAGTTGGTATCTTAAAAATTACTTTCACATTAAATTGTGTAACCGATAGCATGAGTAAAACATTAGGTTTGATGGAAGATTCACTTCAAATTCTCTAGAGAAAATCAAGGCCGGATGTATGCTGTGTCTCTTCCATACAACAAATATGTAATCGTCGATAACAATCTGTTGTATCAGGCTATATTTGACACAAACACCAAACAGATCACTAACATTCTAAATCACGGGTCGGCAGCAGACCAGCGGACAAAAACCGACCCACAAAACCGATCCGCAAATGATTTCGTTTGGCCCCCCAAAGTTTTATATATTTAGGAAATTTGTTCCCAAGTATTCCCATCAAATGCCTCAAGGTAATCAAGGTATAAATGATTGGTATTTTCAAATACTATCTTATTTTGTACTGAGTTGTGGTCAATTTGGTATACAAATTATTATAATTAGGTTCTGGGCCCCTTGACTAGCTGCGCAGACAAAAATCGGCCCGCAGCTGAATCTAGTTGCCTACCCTTGTTCTAAATCAATGAGTCTCTGTGCATTCTCTTACATGATCCTACAGTGCTATAACATAGTGTTGTTTGTACAGAGAGTTCCCTAAAGTGCAATTCCATGTTCTGGGCCTCCGTTTCCCACCATTACCCCCTTCTCTCTCTCTATGGGAGGCATGCTGAAGCCTTATTAACAACAGGACATGGTATATACAGACATTAACATAAAGGGTGTACAGTCCAACACCAAAGCAAAACAAACAGAGAAAGGCTCCTGTCACTCTCTGTAGCATGAGAAATTCCCCACTGAAGAAAAGGGAAATCACTGTTTGTACAGAATGTAGAGGTCTGACTGAACTGTGGCAACCAGCTATTTCAGTATGGGAAAGTAGGCCATGAGCATGTGACTAGGGTGAAGGGAATGGAGAGATGGAGGGATGGATGGATGGAGGAATGGAGAGATGGAGGGATGGATGGATGGAGGGATGGATGGATGGAGGGATGGAGGGAAGGAATCTGTTCATATCGAGGCCATGCCTCAGTCCAAGATTCCGAATGATCACATTTTCATGATCATCTTTATTCTGTCAGTCCAGAAGACCTAGATATACTGCCACATAAAACAACCATACTTGGCATCTGACCAGAGAGAGAGAGGGGAGAGAGAGAGAGAGAGAGAGAGAGAGAGAGAGGGAGAGAGAGAGAGAGAGAGAGAGAGAGAGAGAGAGAGAGAGAGAGATAGAGAAAAAAAAAAGGAGAAAAAAAAGAGAGAGAGAAGAGAGAGAGAGAGAGAGAGAGAGAGAGAGAGAGAGAGAGAGAGAGAGCGAGCAAGAGGATGAATAGAGGGGGGATAAATAAATAAATAAATGTGAAAGAGAGAGAGAAACTGAGTGC